>NW_027508766.1:1692500-1695000 GCF_051911475.1 Siphateles boraxobius
TTATCGGGATGAGCAAGATTGTGATTACGTCAGTCCTGTCACAATAGCCAATAAGAAACATGTAGGGCTGTCGTGGTGAAGGAATGAGGTAATTTTGAGTGACTCATCAGCGTGATATGCACATAGACTGTAAAAAAGGATATGCGGTATTATCTTTATTTATTATCTTTATTTATTTATTTATTGCTAAATAAAAGTGTTACACTGTTGTCGGCAGGCACGAAGACTAGTACATGTTCAGTAATGAAACCGAAACAAAAGAAAGTGGAGTAAACAGAAGATACAGTGTCAAAATAAGGGTCCACATAGTATAACAGAGCATAAACCTGACACACGCTTGTTAGATCATTGTTATATAACAGTTAGCTACGATCCTGTAATCTCACCAAACGAGAGTCTTTCTGCTGATATTTCACCAGTATCGTCATTGCTCGTCTCTGCGTGTTATAGACAGGCTGTCACTCAGTCCAGTTACACAGTTAGGCCACTAGGTGGCGGCAAGATACTGCCTTTGAGTGAGTCATACATTTCCGTTGAATTAACAAAGAAAATCGGATTCATTCTAATATATATGTAATGAAACAAGCTGTTAATTATTTTAACATTTAATTTTAACTTTGAGCTCCACTTTATAAGGCTCAGCTGCCCATTCCGGCGCATGGGCAAGGCAACGCTGAAGCTGACACGTCACCTCATAGAGATGACGCCATTCATTAGAAATATCCTTAAATGTTAAAAGGATGATTTTTTTTTTTAAAGATTTCGCTTTCCTTGGTCACGGCATATTTTTCAAATATGACTTGATCTGAAGGACAGATATTTAGTTTACATCCACTTTTCCACTTCCGATCTGTTGCGTGAGATCACGTGATCATGGTGGAATCATATCTGGCATGATAATCTTATTAACATTTTGTAGTGTGTGATGCGCCATGATTTTCAAATCTTGTAGTGTGAGCATGTTTAAGATTTGAGGGAAGAAAATCTGCAAAGATTCTCCTTAAGTGTGTGGTGCAACCAGATTTCAAAATCTGTTAGGATTTTAAAACTCCTGTAGTGTGAGCCAGGCATTAGTCAGCAGCATCTCCCACCACCCATAATCGAAATCCACTCACACACGCACCCACACACACTGTGTGATCGCCCTTATACTCATACACACACTCTCTTTATTGCTTCACTGATAGTGAAGTCCTACATCACATATGTGGATCTTTGATTTATGGGCCTCAGTCAGAATCTTGTCATTTCATAGATCATCTCATCACAGAGATGTTAGAATAAACCGACAAATGTTGTGTTAGTCTTTTAGTTATGGTTTGTCAGGTTTTCCGATAACAGGAGAACTTGTAAGTCCTTTTTGTTGTATTGCTTCATACACTAGCTAGCTGCCTGTGTTTATTAAGCATGTTTATCCTCTGACACTAATTCTCTTACAATTTTTGCCAAATTATTACCTATTACATAATTGTAATGGACCAGTGGTAGTTCGAAGATTTGTACATCTTTACACCATTACTTACCATTACTTGTCTGGCACCTTGATTTCCGAATGACATGCAAAATTTGCTTTCATCCGAAAAAAGTACTTTGGACCACTGAGCAACAGTCCAGTGCTGCTTGTCTGTAGCCCAGGTCAGCCGCTTCTGCCGCTGTTTCTGGTTCAAAAGTGGCTTGACCTGGGGAATGCGGCACCTGTAGCCCATTTCCTGCACACGCCTGTGCACGGTGGCTCTGGATGTTTCTACTCCAGACTCAGTCCACTGTTTCCGCAGGTCCCCCATGGTCTGGAATCGGTCCTTCTCCACAATCTTCCTCAGGGTCCGGTCATCTCTTCTCGTTGTGCAGCGTTTTTTGCCACACTTTTTCCTTCCCACAGACTTCCCACTGAGGTGCCTTGATGCAGCACTCTGGGAACAGCCTATTTGTTCAGAAATTTCTTTCTGTGTCTTACCCTCTTGCTTGAAGGTGTCAATGATGGCCTTTTGGACAGCAGTCAGGTCGGCAGTCTTACCCATGATTGCGGTTTTGAGTAATGAAACAGGCTGGGAGTTTTTAAAAGCCTCAGGAATCTTTTGCAGGTGTTTAGAGTTAATTAGTTGATTCAGATGATTAGGTTAATGGCTCGTTTAGAGACCCTTTTCATGATATGCTAATTTTTTGAGATAGGAATTTTGGGTTTTCATGAGCTGAATGCAAAAATCATCAGTATTAAAACAATAAAAGACCTGAAATATTTCAGTTGGTGTGCAATGATTCTAAAATACATGAAAGTTTAATTTTTATCATTACATTATGTAAAATAATGAACTTTATCACAATATGCTATTTTTTTGAGAAGGACCTGTACATGGACTTCATTGTATAATTTATACATTGATTCTTATTAAAGCTACTATTAAAGTTCTCAGTCAAGAGCAGTGAGTTTGGATAGCCACATTTTTAAAAATATCATCTTTTGCATTCACCACAAGAAGAAATAAATAACTAAGTCCAGTAA